>NC_061775.1:8543222-8584505 GCF_022458985.1 Mugil cephalus
CAGTCTGCTCTACTAGCAAAGTTACTGATGTCAACCATCAAAGAAAGCAAAATAACACAGTGCGAATGGAAGTTTATTTTATCCAAATGTATTCTTGTCTGTTCTTTTCTTTTTTTCTTTTCATGAATTCTCATTTTGAACACTCAACAGGAGTTAGTAAGCTTCAGTGGTTAGTTTAGATGGGGGCAACTTAGGGAACTCTTACTCTCACTGAAGACCTACTACATTTATGCTGCTGTAGCTTTAGGGTTATCAGGCCGCATATTACACGCTGACTCTGTCAGGTTACCCTCAATCGGCCAAGAGCCTATTCAGACCCCAGGTGAAATCCCAGATGCATGCAGCAATATTAGCAGAGGAGAAGCTGATCAGCCAACTGAGGCCAAAATGGCTGGTGATTCACTGTCCTTACTACATTTATCTATGTTTAAAGTTAAATTTGAATCTGTCAAATGTTTGCACCCTACTGTTGCATATGCTTGAAATAAAAAAAATATTATTTGAATTGTTAAATACTGAAATGAATGATTTTAAATGATAATAATAATGTATATTAATAAATAGTGCTAGACCAAGTTCAATATAATACCCATATAGTACGTAGGAGGTCCCTACTTAATCTCTCCATCAGTTTGGGGTTCCTTGGCCTGCTCTTAGTGTATTAGGTATAAATTCTTTTATTTGACATATAATCAGCAACACTTAATCTTTCTGAATAAAAGTCACTTGATACCGCGTCTAAGGGATCCTGTCATAGTCTACATAACTTTGACGATATTGTGCAGGTGAAAGAAGTCAGTCCTAGAAACTGTTTAGAAGCAGAAAGTTACAAGTCACCCCAGACTTAGCATCTTCAATATACACTCATCGGCTACTTTATTAGGTACACCTTGCTAGTAAAAGGTTGAACCCCCTTTTGCCTTAAGAACTGCCTTAATTCTTTGAGGCATACTTTCAACAAGGTGTTGAAAATATTCCTCAGAGATTTTGGTCCATATTGACATGATAGCATCACACAGTTGCTGCAGATTTGTCGTCTGCACATCTATGATGCAAATCTCCTGTTCCACCACATCCCAAAGGTGCTCTATTGGATTGAGATCTGGTGACTGTGGAGGCCATTGGAGTACAGTGAACTTATTGCTGTGTTCAAGAAACCAGTTTAAGATGATATGAGCTTTGTGACATGGTGCATTATCCTACTGGAAGAAACTGTCAGAAGATGGTACACTGTGGTCATAAAGTGATGGACATGGTCAGCAACAATACTCAGGTAGACTGTGGCATTTAAACCATGCTCAGTTTGTACTAAGGGGCCCAAAGTGTGGCAAGAAAATATCCCCCACACCATCACACCACCAACACCATCAGCCTGAACCGTTGATACAAGGCAGGATGGATCCATGCTTTCATGTTGTTTACACCAAATTCTGAACCTGCCATCCGAATGTCACAGCTCAAATCAACACTCGTCAGACCAGGCAATGTTTTTCCAATCTTCTATTGTCCAGTGTTGGTGAGCCTGTATGAACTGTAGTCTCAGTTTCCTGTTCTTAGCTGACAGGAGTGGCACTCGGTGTGGTCTTCTGCTGCTGTAGCCCATCTTCTTCAAGGTTGGACGTGTTGTGCGTTCAGAGATGGTATTCTGCATTCCTTGGTTGTAACCAGTGGTTATTTGAGTTACTGTTGCCTTTCTATCATTTCAACCAGTCTGTCCATTCTCCTCTGTCCTCTCACATCAACAAGGCATTTTCATCCACACAACTGCTGCTCACTGGATAGTTTCTATTTTTTGGACCATTCTCTGTAAACCCTGGAGATGGTTGTGCGTTAGAATCCCAGTACATCAGCAGTTTCTGATGGCTGGCACCAACAACCATTCCACCTTCAAAGTGACTTAAATCCCCTTTCTTCCCCATTCTGATGCTCGGTTAGAACTTCAGCAAGTTGTCTTGATCACCTCTACATGACTAAAAGCATTGAACTGCAGCCATGTGATTGGCTAATTATCTATTTGTGGCAACAAGCAATTGAACAGGTGTACCTAATAAAGTGGCAAGTGAATGTATGCTTGCAGTATGTTTTGCTGGTCTACTTCATAGCTAAATATATAGCCAGGGCTGTGTCAAGACATTCTGGGGGCCCCAAGCAAGGGGTACCTTGGAAAAGAGCAAAATTGGTTTATATTATTTAATTATTAAGCACACATAACAATAACAATAAAATACAAAAATAAAACAAGAAATACAACATCTTGACTTTTCACAAAAAATTTCAACAAAGCACCTTGATCTTGTGTGTTTCACAAACACTCATGTAAGATCTCTATGAATGTGTAATGTTGCATTTATACTAGAAAATTCAAGTGGAACCGTGGAACAGTGTAATTCTTCTGTGTTGTGTCGTTTATTTTTTCATTTTTGAAAGGGAGGGAGGAGACCATATCACTGCAGTTTAGAGTGTCTTTACTATCTGACGATAAAGATGAAACAAAACAATAAATTATCTGCTTTGACCTCCCTCCAGCGAGCCCCTAAAATGCAAACATAACACAGATACATATTTGTATTAAAACTGTTAAAATATACAAACATTATAACTTTTGATTTATTATTTTTGATTTTAAAAAAACTGCAACAGCAATGTGCCAAAAATAATTAATAGTGCAACAACAAATAAAATCATTTAGATATGTAACAATAATAACACATTCAATTGTACAAAACAGACAGAATTAAATGAAATAAACAAGAAAATATCAAGAAAATACTCAATGACATAAATTCTAGGGTAACTCTACATGCAAGACTAGGGTAATTCTAAGGTAACAAAAATGGTTTAACAAACAAAGTTTTGTAAAAACTATGTAAACATATGTAATTATGAGCAAAAGCTTAGTTTGCTTATGTCTTGGGCCGGCTCTGCTACTTATGCATCCATGAGGTGGTGCGGCCATCACCTCACTCACTGACTGACATGCTGACTCACTTTCAGACACCCCAGAACTGAAAGGGTGAAAAGAATCAGCCACTGGATGCTGACTGTAAGCTAACTGGTGATTTTAATCTACACATTGATGTCCCCTCAGACTCTATGTCCAGAGAACTTTTAAACATTTTACAATGCTTTGATTTTACTCAACATGTCACGCAGCCGACCCATGGGGGCCACACCCTGGACCTAGTCTTATCTTATGGCCTATCCATGGGTGTGTCCTCTGTCGTGGATCTGGCTGTGTCTGACCATTTCTGTGTGTTTTTTTATCATCACCAGTTTTAACCCCCGGGAGGCCCCTGTGAGAACGGTGAGGAAATGCTATCTTACTCCTGAAGTGGCTGCAAATTTTATCCAGGTTCTACAGAGCAGTGCTGCAGAGATTTTACCAGCATCCTGTGATTTTATTATTAATAATTTTAACAGCAAACTGAAGTGAGCGCTGTACTCAGTGGCTCCACTTGTTATTAAAATAATTAAATGGAACCTTCACCGCTGTGGAGAAATGAAGAAATTAAACATCTGAAAAGAAACTGCAAGAGTGCTGGAGGAAATGGAAAAAATCAAAGCTTACAGTTCATGATGAAATATTACAGGAGCTCCTCAAAGCTTACAATAACTCAGTCAAACAGGCCAGAATTTCCCACTTCCACAAACTAATCACAGAACACAAAAACAGGACTTGAGGACTTTGCAGACCACTTCAGATGTAAAATCAATGACATTAGGTCGAGTCTTTTACCTCAACAGATATTAAACAATGATGCACCTGGATCATTGCTTTTACGCAAGGAAACACAAGAGTTTTGCCCTGGTTGATGCGAGGACACTTGGTCGAGTTTTCTCCCAAGTAAAGCCCACCACACC
The DNA here is from genome assembly GCF_022458985.1 of Mugil cephalus. NCBI lineage: Eukaryota > Metazoa > Chordata > Actinopteri > Mugiliformes > Mugilidae > Mugil > Mugil cephalus. Next base: position 8,547,084 of record NC_061775.1, read on the forward strand.
GTTTTTTAAAACACTTTATGGATTCTTTGAGGAACAGCTGCTATATATGGTGAATTGCTCTCTTCACTGGTGTCTTCCTTCTTTAAGGCAGCAGTGGTGAGGCCCCTTCTGAAGAAGAACAATTTTGACCCAAACAATTTTGATAACTATCGGCCAACTGGTTCATCTCATACCTCTCTGATAGAAGCTTCTCTGTAAGTCTGGATACCTGTTCCTCAGGAACCAATGGGATAGAGTGTGGGGTTCCCCAGGAGTCAATTCTAGGCCCAGCCCTCTTTAACTTATATGTGCCTCCCCTGGGGGACTTTATCAGGAGACATGGCATGAACTTTCATAGTTATGCTGACGATACACAGCTGTATATCGCCGTGTCTCCTGATGACACAGGGCCTATCGATGCCCTTTTAAAGTATATTTTAGATATTAAGTCATGGATGGCAAAGAATTTCCCACAGCTCAACTAGGACAAAACAGAGGTTTTAGTGATTGGTCCTGAACGCCAGAGAGAGAAACGTTTAACAAAAGTACAGGATTTTAAGATATCACATCATCTGGGCGTGATTTTTGACTCTGAGGTTAGTTTTGTTCCGCATATGAAAAATATTACAAAGATAGGTTTTTACCATCTCAAGAATATAGCCAGAGTTCGCCAGTTTCTCTCACAGGCTAGCACGGAGGTGCTTATGCATGTTTTTATCTCCTGTCGTCTGGATTATTATAATTCTCTGCACTTACAATTTACAACTTTTACAAAATTCAGCCGTGTGCTGACGAGGACCAGAGGGCGAGAGCACATTACACCAGTTTTAAAATCGTTGCATTGTTCTTTTAGTGGTTTTTAAATGTCTTAATGGTCTTGGGTTTTCTTATTTGTCTGACTTACTTTTACCGTATCAACCCTCACGAACCCTGAGGTCCTTTGGCACTGGCCTTTTAACAATACCACAAGTTAGATCTAGGACACACAGGGAGGCGGCATTCAGTTATTATGGCCCCCAGCTTTGGAACAGCCTGCCAGAGAACCTCAGGGCCGCAGAGACTGTTGATACTTTTAAAAAGAGGCTCAAGACTCATCTTTTTAATCAGGCTTGATGATTTTAATTCCTATTAACTATATTTTATCACATTGGATTTGTAATTATCATATTTGTGTTTTATGTGGCATGCTTTTACATGGTTCATTTACTTTTATAACCAGTTTTTATTGGTAAAGAGTGTTTCAACTTTTTCGGGGTTGTTCCTGTCTGCCCATAGGGGGGGCCGTCCCTTAGGGTCCCTTTGGTCTGGGTGTTTAGGCATTCTGCATCTTGGTGTGGGGGCCTCTCTGCCCGCGTCAGGGTGACCCTTACAGCGATGTCCTTATGGTTTAAGGGCTGGGACCCCTCAGTGTGGACGCCCCACCTTATCCCTGCCTTATCCCAACACGTTTTTGTTCAATGACAAGAGAGAAAACTTTTTACAGTTTTTTTTTTAATCAATTTTACCTGTTCCCAACCCTCACAACTTTGGTGCTGCAGTGGTTTTTACCTTGAGATTGGTTCAGCACCACAGCTGTGTGGATTCTACAGTAATCTGTGACAATTTAACATATTTTTACATGCTGTTTTGTTACTACCCGCGCCGTCTGTAACTGGCTGCTCAGGCAACTAGCCGCGTCAGCTAAACTAAGTACTAGTAGCATCCGGACCGAGGTTTCTTTAGCATAGTTCTATCATCAAACATCATCGCAGGAGTCACCAGGCCCAGAAATGGGCCTCTGCAGGTAAGTGTTGATCCCTCCCTCACTGGTTCTCACAGCTAGCCTGTGGTAGAGTTTCTCTGTGCTGCTAGCTTGTGGTGGAGCCTCTCTGTGCTCCTGTCCTGCAGTAGAGCTACTCTGTGTTCTAACTCTGTGCTGTAACTACACGCTATGTACAAGCAACAAAGACATCTTTACTTGCCACAGCGGTACCTTTTCCCCCAGAAACCACCTCCTCTGGACGAGTCGTCCAGTCAACAAAAAAAGTAGCTCCACTCATCTCTCCCTCACAGCCCGACTGTCTCAGCTGTGCCCGTCTATCCGACAAGGTATCCGAACTGGAGAAGAGAATATCCACATTTTACAAGATCTAAGCAGCATATCTCTTGGATACTATCATCTTCGGACCAGGTCAACCTCAGACTGACTCTCAGATGCCCTCCCTTCCATGCCACTAGAGCTGCGTCCCTTGTTGAACCCGGGGACTTTACTCAACACTCAGCTGCTGATGCCCGTTTGCCAGCTCTTGAAGACACTTGGACATGGCTTGGAGCGAAACCCAAAGCCGCTGCCTGCTCCATGCCAACTCATCCAGAGCACTGGGCCCGACTGGGTACCAACAGGTGGAGAGGCACACCCCCCTCTGCAGAACTTGCACCCCCTCACTTTAACACCCACCTCACCAATAAATATGACATTCTCAGCGTCAAGGATTCAAGGATCGCTGGTCAGGCAGGTGGCGGTGCATGGTGGCAAGACATTCTGCCACCCAGGTGCGTCCGTCAACGAAAAGCTGCACTGCACCTGAATGACGAGCAAAGCTCAGTCTCCATACTGGTCATCGAGGCAGGTGCAAATGACATAAAAAAACAGCGGTCGGAGGAACTTAAAGATTTCATGCGCCTTGTTGACACTGTTCTAGACACCGGAAAGCCAGTAATTGTTTCAAGTTCGCTGCCCCCTCCATGTTTTGGCGATATGAAATTTAGTCGTCTCCGTCAACTCCACATATGGCTTAAGGGCTGCTGTACGCACAAAGGCATCCCCTTCGTGGACAACTTTGCTGCATTTCTACACAGGCCTACATTTTTCAAAAGAGACGGTTTTCACCTAAACTTGAAAGGGTCATGCCTCCTATCAACAAACACTGCACTGACCCTTCGCTCCTGTCCTTCCTGACTCGTTGCGTCATGGACCATCATCAGCCCCATCCAATCCCCTTGCAGCGGCCCCTACCCACTGAGACGCCAGACAGCATCCCTTTAAGCAACACAGCAAGACAATCCACACACCACTCCACCCTGGCATTTTCGAAGATAGCATTGGTGCCAACCACCCGTGAGTGTAACCTAAACTCAATCCCATCTCCACCTACTACAACATTAAATGAGGACAAACGCTGTGCCCCAATAACTGGACTGAAATCCCTGAATTCAGTGATAAAGAAACAATGAAAAATGCACTTCTTTCAGACTCTTAACAATACTAAGGTCATCTGGGACTCACGTTCTAAGCCAAAAAGGCCTACTACTGGGCCATATTAACATATGTAGTACATTAGGGAAAAACAACCAAATCGAACACTTATTGATTAATTCCAACATTGATACATTAACCATATCTGAAAGCTGGTTAACTTCTTCATCACTAACAGCTGCCATCAGTATCTCAGGTTAGGGGGTGGGTTATTGGTTTATATGAAGGACTGTTTAAAGTGTGAATCAATTGAATGGCCATCAGAAATAGATATTGAATGTAGTGGACTCAACATTACCATTTCCTCTGAAATGTCCTTCACTGTTATGTTTGTACCAATCTCCTTCCTCTAAAAATACATTTCATTATCAACTTAAAACCATCCTAAAATGCAATGATCTCAAAAGGGAAACTATTTTCTTAGACAATTTTAATATCAACTGGGACAATAAATCAAGAATAACCAAGACATCTAATTAATGAGTGGTCCAATGTATTAATGAATACTGGAGTTGAGGACAGCTGTAGCACCTTTTCTAAATGTGTTATGGAAGTCCTGGGTCGCTTCACTAAAACAGTAGAATTCAAAAAGCGTAAAAAGGCACTACCTTGGGTGAAGGATGATGTACAGAAGTTGATGAAAGAAAGAGATAATGCATTAAAACAATTTCTAAAAACAGGACTTATCTGTGACCACCAGACATTTACTGCAACAAACTAACAAAACAAACACGTAAAGCTAAAGCAGATTTCTTCACTGAAATGATAGATGGGGCAAATGGCAATGGAAAATTCATATGATATGATAAGCTAACAAAAAGAATCGAAGACACAACACCCAATGACATGCAGCTCCAGGTGGATGGCATTCTTATAAACGACCTGGATGTCATTGTTAGTAGTTTCAATTTGTTTTATACATTTAATTGAGGAGTTGACAATGAATTTTAAATGTCCAGACACTCCACATAACCCTCCAGATGACAGAAAGCCAGTCTTTAGCTTAAAGGAAATAACTGTTCCTGAGGTCCAAAAAATAATTTCATCTATGAAAAGCTCAAAGGCTAGAGATGTTTTTGGTCTTGACTGTAACCTTATAAAACATCATACTTAATAAATCTGTCCATAAATCAGGGTAGAGTTCCATCAACCTGGAACACTCTTAAGGTTACTTCAATTCTAAAGACTGGTGACAAAACGCTGCTTATTAAAACTCAAGAAAGACAGATGACGTGTGAAGACTTTTTAAATTCTTCATTGAATAGACAGAAATTTTTTTGGCCACAACAGATGACAATCACCATATTTGTTATTGTAGGAAGAGGCTCACAAGCTCGAGAGTCACCATATCAGCGTGCAAGAAAACGCTTTGCAGAGGCAGATGACACTGAGAACAGCACAGGGGTTGTACCCCATCCGGATCCAGTGCTAACAGACCATAACTACAACTGCCATCCCTCTCCTGGTCAGTATTTAAAAACATCCCATTCCTTCTTTCTTACAGAAAACTGAGATATGTGTAAATCATATCATTATCTTCATGCTATCAACCTAAATAGCATGTAAATGTTTATCTCTACCATCTGATCTGGGATCACTGCCCTCATGGATGACAAGAGAGCAAGTGCAGGCCACAATGCCTGACGAGTTCAGGCTCTGCTGTCCTCAGCTCAGAGTCATAATCTCAGAGTCATCATAGACTGCACTGAGATCCGCTGTGAAATGGCATCTTCCCTCTCATTACAGTTAGAGACATTCTCAGGCCACAAAAATCACACCACCTTTCAGGGTCTGATTGGTGTTGGGTCATGTGGTATTATCACATTTGTTTCTACACTGTACACTGGCTCTGTTTCAGACATTGAAATAACAAAGAGATCACACCTTCTATAGCTACTCCAGCCAGGGGGTGAGGTAATGGCAGATAAGAGCTTCCTGACTGAGAAGATGCTGTCAGAGGTGGGGGTAAAACTCATCATCCCTCCATTAAAAAAGTCCACCCAGCTCAGCAAGGAAAACACTCAGAAGACCCAGGCTATTGCTTGCTATTGCTATTACTGAGGATCCTAGTGGAAAGGACCATACGCAGGGTCATTTGGGATGAGCTTGTTCCACTCTCTATGGTAGGATCTGTCAATCACCTCTGGGCCATCTGTTGCCTGATGTCTAACTACCAGGGACCTCTTGATATCAAAGGGGACAAATCAGTCTAAGTCTTCCTATTGTGGACCTTACTGCAAGTGGCTGTACAGCTGTGGCCTTGTATACTGTAAATGGTTGCATGTAAATGTTAAGTGAACTGATTGTTTTAAAAATGAAATGATGTGACATCATTCACAAAAGTGTGTCATTGTCATAAGAACATGACATCAGTATTCATTTCTCTCCAGGTGGCATTGTTGCTTGTAATTGAGCTCATAATTTACTGGGAATTTAAAATTGTAGCCATTAACAGGTAACTGCAGAAACGCAGGGGCATCAGGGCGTCTAATGCAGTCTTTACTTATCGGTAAGAAAGGACAGAGCCAAATGGCACAGGGCCAAAGTTAGAGTCAACCAAATTAAGTTTCTCAAGCCCATGCAGCAGTTTGCATAACCCTGGTTGTGGATGAATGTCTTTGAGTTTTTCTCCACTGGCCATCATGTGAGGATCTGGAAGAGGCCCTGACAAAAATAGAGAAAGAGTAAATGAGAGGAAAGAGGATGAGAGCAGACAAAGGCAGGAGAGAAGATGAGAGTAGAATAATAAGAGGAGAGCAAAACTCATTCTAAGTCACCAGCATATGCTCTGTACAGTGTGCACTTTGCACCAGTCCTCACACTTCTTTTTGTTTTGGGCTTACACACTGTCATATCATTTGTTGCCTCTGGTGCAATTCCCCATAACAATAATAATAATAATGATAATAATATAGGCAATGAGAACTGCAAGTCCTACATTTTCATGAGTAGTAAATATAAATATGACCTGTGTCCTTGGCTGATGCCTGGTCTGCAGCATGCTGGTGCAGGACAGTGGCAATGGCACAGTCTTGAACCCCAAGGTACTGTAGTGTGCTGTCTGAAATCGCAGGGTTACCACGTGATTACACAGAGCTTTCAGCATGACAGGGTCCTCTCCAGAGTCAATTGTAAACTGGAAGTAGAGACATGGTGTGTCAAATTCATTTGGATAATTTCTAAATTATCAAAACAGTAACATGACAGAATATGAACTTATGGAACAGTAGGTGTAAAGACCTTGTTTTTCATTGAGTGCATTTACATGCCCAGAATAATAATAATAATAATATAGAGATATATACACTAGATGCAACGCGGCCGCCATCTTGGGGAGGGGGAAGCCGTGTCTACGCACTGTATTAGTGAACGGAGGCAGAGGTCTATCAACGATTAAAATCATCATAATTCACTGAATTTTCAACCGATTTTCAATCCGTTTGGTTTATTATAAATGTCAGACATATATGTATGATACAATATAGATTGATAAAATAAAAAATGCAGATAATGTGCAACGCCATTGAAAGGCTTGTAGGTATTCGTCAACACGTATTTATATTAACAATAAAAACAGAGATAATGATAGATTCAATAATAATAATAATAATAATAATAATAATAATAACACAATAGAGTCTATGATACAATGATCAAAATAAAAATATAGTTACAGGAAGAGTATATGTTAAATAACACTTAGACTTAAACTTAGACAGACTTTAATGATCCACGAGGGGAATTACTTTGTCACCGTAGTTTCGTTGCACATAAAAGTAAACACAAGTCCATCTGACCAACGCTGGGTTCCGTTCATGTAGCTACAGTTCAGACACAAAACTTATGTTAGCAGTTAACGTTAATGTTATATTTGAAACTGATAGATAGTTTAGGAACATTTCCTGCTTAGTACAGTTACATACAGTGGCTGATTTCTAAATGTCACTTTTATCATATTACTGATGTCTTAATAACAAAAACATATTTTGTTTTCTTATCCTTACATAAGCTAGTAACACGATACGTAGTTTAATTTTAGGCAATCTTTAGAAATACATTCAACACGTTCATAACGGTTAAATAACATAAAACATCTTCTCACTTGTGAAATTGTATTCCCTGTTGCTTAGTTTTGGTGTTTCTTTCATGAGAACATCCGTAAACGACACAAAAGTCGGTAAGGACCCCTGCCCAAGATGACGGCCGCGTTGACGCGTCTGACCAGCCAGAATGCGCATCTAGTGTTTATGTATCTATGAGAAGGGCCTGCACAACATTTCACTGACAGACCTTTCTTTAAAGTAGGCAGCGCTGTTAAGGCAAAGAAATGGAAGAGATATTCTACATCCTCGGCTTGGATTGGATCGACGTCAGGAGCGTCTTAATATTTGTTGGTGTTTTTCTACTTTTGGCTGATGTTTTGAAGAACAGAGCACCGAAAAACTTTCCTCCAGGACCGTGGGCACTTCCTTTCATCGGCGATCTTCATCGTATTCAACCTACCAGACTTCACCTGCAGTTCACAGAAGTATGAGTACATACATACAAACAAAATGATATCATTAGTACACAACAGTGTCTAAATCAGGGGGAAAGGAATCTTCATGACCCTATTTGTATTCACGGGATTTCGATTTAGTTTCGTTTTAACCTTTTTCTAAACATTACCGTGTCCTCCAATGAAGATTAGACGGAAAATAAATACGTCTGGAGGAATAATCCTGGCATGAAGAAAATCATTTAATTATCTATTTTAATAAATATTTAACATGTCTCTAAGTCTTCCACCATTAATACATTACATCATTTTATATACTGTATTCGGGTTTGGCAGGAAGTTTTTATGGAGGTCTAATGACAAGGGTTCAATAACCTATCACTGTCACTGAACCCTTCACCAGACTGACGAGGAGACATTTATCATTTTATTTTTTTAAAGATATTTTGGATACAGTACTGAAATCATGTCTGATGGCAGAAACAGTGACATTGAATGAGAAGGTGGTTCCAAACTTTTGACTGGTAGTGAATGTCACTCCAGTGTAGCACCATAACACCAGTCTGCTGTGTATGTTCAGTTTGCACAGAAATATGGAAACGTTTTCAGCCTTCGCCTCTTTGGTAGAAGGATTGTGGTCATCAGTGGCTACAAGTTTGTGAAAGAAGCCCTGGTCGAACGAGGAGAAGACTTTGCAGATCGTCCCCGTATTCCATTGTTTGAAGTGATGTTTCAGAATAATGGTAATTTTTTGCATTTTGTATCTAATGTTTCTAGCTTGTATTAACAATAATAATAGTATTATTAATAATAATAATACCAGAGAAATCAAACTCCTGATGATGCAGGGCTAATTGAGTTTTGTCTTCCTAAAAGGTCTTGTGATGTCAACTGGCTATCTATGGAAGCAGCAGAGGAGATTTGCTCTTCATACACTCAAAAACTTTGGTCTGGGAAAGAAGACCATGGAGAGATACATCCAGCAGGAGTGCCAGTACCTCACAGAGGCTTTTGCAGACCAACAAGGCACAGAAAACCATGATTTTTACTGTGACAAAAAATAATTTTATTCTGTACTCTGTGTTGTACATGTCATTTTCTTTACCTTGTAACTTTACAACCCAGCATACCACAACAGATTAGTGCATCATATCATGTGCACATGGTAATATTGGATCATGTTTGCAAATTTCTCTCTTTCCTTCACAGGCAAACCATTTAATGTTCAGCATCTGATAAATAATGCTGTGTCCAACATCATCTGCTGTTTGGTGTTTGGGAATCGATATGAATATAATGACAAGCAGTACCAGTATATTCTGGAGACGTTCAATGAGATTGTGCATCTGCAGGAAGGTTTGTGGGTACAGGTGAGCCTCCTTTCTAAGCAAGATGCAGTATTAAACAAAGATGCAATGTAGAAATATTGCAGAGCAGCAAATTAAACTGTTGCTTTACTTTAGATTTACAACACAGTCCCCTGGCTGATGAAGTGGTTTCCTGGACCTCATAAGAAGGTAATCACTTGTCTACAGCAAATAGTTGATTTCATAGAAATCAAGATCAAAGAACACAAAGACACCCTTGACCCATCATCACCAAGAGACTACATTGACTCCTTCCTCATAGAAATGGGACAGGTGAGTGTTTTAATGTGTCTGTTGTGTCCTTGCATTTCATATAAAGTACTGTATGTCAACTGTCTCTTGTGTGTCACTGGCAGAAAGAGGACAAAGAGTCTGGGTTTGATCTCAGAAATTTGTGTTGTTCGACTCTGGACTTGTTTGGTGCTGGAACTGAAACTACTACCACAACTTTACACTGGGCGCTGCTATACATGATTAACTACCCTGACATACAAGGTGTGTTTGAGTAATATCCAGATATTGTCAGAAGTCTCTCAAAGGATAGGGTCAGTCTGAGACTAAATGTGTGGAGTGTATAATTTCCCCTCAGGCATTTATGTGTCCCCAGACTCACATGTTTCCTGTTTCCACTGTGTGCAGAGAGAGTCCAGGCTGAGATTGATGCTGTGATTGGTTCGTCCAGACAGCCGTGTATGTCTGACAGAGAAAACCTCCCCTACACTGATGCAGTCATCCATGAGATACAGAGGATGGGCAACATCGTCCCCCTCAATGTGGCTCACATGACAAACAATGATACTACAGTGGATAAGTACACAATCCCAAAGGTACACAATCCACAGTAAATACTTTACAATCCAGAACAAAGACACCTTAGTTAAATAATCATTATTTATTATGTGTTCACTAAGGTAATGCTTAATATTTCTTTATTACTTCATAATTATTCTACTATTACCTACTGTTTATGTTCCACGTCAGACACTGTTTGAGTCTCTGAGAACTGAGGTACCAAATCATCATGCAGTCACCACAACAAAGGCCTCTAAAGTGAACAAAACAGGCTGCTGTACCAATTAGAATGAACTTTGGTTTGACTCATGACGGGCGACAAAGAAAACAACTGACTACTTTTATGAACTGTATAGTCCTTTTGCTTTGATGACAGCCTTGCACACTTTCAGTATTCTCTGAATGGGTTTCTTGAGGTAGTTATGTGGAATGGTTGTCAATTAACAGGTGGGTCTTGTCAACAGTAAATTAGAAGATTATTATTATCTTTATTTTTCCTTATTAATGTGTTTGATACCATCGGTTGTGTTGTGCAGACATAGGGTTGGTCCATAGTTATGTGCAGTGAATAGCCCTGTTTGACTGCAGTTTTAATCCATATTATGACAAGAGACACTCAACTAAGTAAAGAGAAACAACAGTCCATTATTACATGAATAACTACTAAGGACCACCTCGGGATTGAAAGATTAACTTTGCTTCCCCAAATTCACTCTTGACGAGGCTAAAGCTGAGGAAACTGTGGAACGTCAGCCTCAACAACAAATATGAAAAAACAATACGTTATTAACTCATTTAACCACTGCTGGTGTTTCTTCAGGGAACCATGATCCTGGCTACACTGCACTCTGTCCTCCATGATGTGTCAATGTGGGAAACTCCAAACTCCTTCAACCCTCAACACTTTCTGGACCAGGATGGTAAATTTAGGAAGAGAGAGGCCTTCCTTCCATTTTCTGCAGGTTAGTCCATCATTACTTAGTTGCATGTTGTTTTAGCTGAAGCTTTAAATAGACGAAATGACGGGAAGATACTAAGAAGATATGGCACTGGACAGTGCTACAAGATAAACATTGTGGACCGATGGCTGTGGACGCATTCCTGTCAAGTTCTCTGGTGCAGGTCTTGCACTGAAGACACTGATTAATTGAATTGGAACACAGCACTGTAGGTTTACAATTAGGAAAAACATGATGTGTGTGTGACAAACTCAGCTTCTGAAACCGCTTGTCCTCTGGAGGGTCGCAGGGTTGCTGAAGACTATGCCAACCGCCATCTTGTGAGAGGCGGGATACACCCTGGACAGGTCTGCAGTCTATTGCAGGGCCAATACAGAGAGACAGACAACCATTCACAATCACACTTAGGGCCAATTTAGAATAATCACCAGTCAACTTAACAAGCATGTCTTTGGATGATGGGAGGAAGCTGTACCCAGTACCCAGAGAGAAGCCACGCAGACACAAGGAGAACATGCATGTCAGAAAAAAATGTTCGGCCATATTCAGTCCCTGTATTTACTATAACTTTACAAAACTATATCTGAATATCTCATAAGGTGTCTTGGTCAAACTCGTCTGTTGTGTTGTGTGTTCTCAGGTAAGCGTGTGTGTCTCGGTGAGCATCTGGCCAGGATGGAGTTGTTCTTGTTCTTCACATCCCTCCTTCAGAGGTTTTCATTCTCTGCACCCCCTGGAGTGCAGCCCAGTCTGGAGTACACCATGGCAGCCTTTCGTTGTCCTAAACCTTACCGTGTCTGTGCTGTGCCACGATAAAGTCAGACAGAAAAACATCATGTTTTATGCTCAGTGAATCACCATCACAGTGTTCTTGGAATGCATCATGATAATCATGTAATAATTTCATGAAATAATGTAATTTGACATATTTGTTCTTCTCCTCAACTTAGCTTAAATGTTAAGGTAAATAGGTAAAATAACCAAAAACTGTCAGTTTCCAAAACACACTTACATACATATTGATGTAGCTTATCAAAACATACCTTTGTTCAAGTATGAACAATGATCGCTTGACCCAGTTAGCAGTGATCTCTATTGAAAATACTGTGGCACGGTCCATTTCATTTGATAACATTCTTGACAAATGGGGGAGTGCAAAGGCTCAACATGTAACAATGTAGTGGTAACATTTACCTTAAGTACTAACTGTTAAGTAGTGGGTGACACTACATGTAATTTGACTTATGTTTTGTTTTTGGTGGTAGATCACCTGCTGTGCTGTTTTGTTGTTTTTTTTTTCAGTATGATACCTCTCTCTATGTCTGTCTGTCTCTCTGTCTCTCTCTCTTCCTCTCTGTTGTTGTTTTTTGCAGTATGAAACCTTGTCACCAGTCCCAGTTGAAACTGCAAATAATACATTTTGCATTTAATGACTTGCTTCAAAATAAAAGCAGTTGAATACAAGCCTCACAAATTATTCCCAGCCATGGGAATGTGTCTGCATACCCCTCAGAAAGTAGGTAGTTGCGCCCCCGGCCCGGGACGTACTCCTGAATCAGCTGCTTCTGTTAACACTTATTGAGACAATTTGTAGTAATGTTAACGCAATGGACTTCTTGACGCAATATAAACTCAATGAAGTTGAACTAATTTTTAAAATAAGTTTTAAAAAGTCTTTTATAGAGAGCAAATATTCCACAAAGACTTCAGATAGTGTTTTTTTGTTTTTTTTATGAAGTTCCCTGCAGATGAGCATAAACATCTGAGATCAACTGTAGCTGTAGGAGCCATTCTTTACGTTGTGCATGTATTTTACCTTTTAACCACAAGGGTGCATTTGCGTTCTTGACACCCAGCAGCTGCCCAGCTGCTTAAAATCAGGAGATGATTAGTCTGAGTTGGATGGTGGTGGGAAAAGTCACAGTTCTTACTGACAGTCAGAGAAACAGCAAGCAACTGGTAATTTCTGTTTTTGTTAACCTACCTTTACTTTTTTGTTACAATGGGAACATCACCCAGAGAAACCAACTTTGAAACCTTCATTTTCTTTTCTTCTGGAATCGAGTTAAGATCCTTCTCAAGCCACCATCTGCAGGAGACTAATAAGTTTTCTTTGTGAATAGTCACCACACAAGTAAGAACTGTTTGCCCTGGATGGAGGAAAAAGGCATTGTTGGAAAGAGGTTGCTGCTTGGATCAGGAGGCCATGGATCTTGCAACACTCCCCCCTCTTCGCCAGAAGAGAAAGGTGAAGGAGGCACAGCAGACAATAAAACTGCATGAACAAAGAAACTGAGCCTGAGCGATGTAAGGAAACTGGACTGTGTTGTCTGTTGACTATTGTTATAATGGATAAACTCTACCCAGAGTATAATTAACTTTACTAGTGTATGTCTAGTTTAACACTAAGAATTCAACTCTTCTCAATTTGCTGTGTACGATGTAAATAAATGGTTGCAGGATGCTCCAAAACATTGTGAAAAGGAGGATGAAATTCAGTTAAATGCTGAAAAGCATCTGGAAAAAACAAGGGCCTCCTCTGAATCTAAGTCTAAATCCTCTATCACAAGTTCTGCATGCTAAGAGCCAAGGCTGATCAGGCAGCACTAATTCAACGCATGGCTGCTCTGGATAAGAAACATGCAGTAGAAACTCAACAGGAAAAACTGCATGCTGAGCAGGAAAGACTGAAAAGACAAAAGGAACAACTGGAAATGGAAACCCAACTAGCTGCTGCTGCAGCTAAATTAGCCATACGGGAAAGCAGCAGTGACTCAGCACCATCCGAGCGACTGAACTCATATTTCAATAAGACCACAAAATCAAACATAGAAATATCACAAAGGCCAAAGTCAGAACCATTACAACAACCACCATTACAGCAACCCCCCTCACACCTTTGTGATGCACGATCTAAGGAAAGAAAGTATGCACAAACACAATTTACAGAAAATCTCTCTTCAGTACAACCGGTGCAATCCTTTCAAGGGCCACTGGGGTGAAATACAAATGTCTTGAATCCACTACCAGACCACAGGTCAAGCAATGTTTGCATCACTCCACAAAGCACAAATGAAAATGGAATTCAGAATATTGGCAACACAACGCAGCGACAAACGGAAATCACTGCTCAGCTGATTCAACAACAGCACTCAGCATCTCTTCCACCTAGAACAATACCAATATTTGATGGTGGGGCCCTCTACAGTTTGGACCTTTTATCATTGCATTTGAACAGGGGGTTGAAAGAAAAGTACATTTCCAGGGCAGCTTGTACCATTTAGAACAGTACACCAGGGGGCAGCCAAGAGAACTGATCAGGAGCTGCTATCACATGCCAAATGATCAAGGCTATAACAGAACCAAGTATTTGTTAAAGGAACACTCGGGTGATGAAATGAAGATTGGGGTAGCTTACATGTAAAAAGCTTTAAGTTGGCCCCCAATAAAGGCAGAGGATGCTGGCTCTCTTCAAACTTGCATGTTGTTTTTGAGAGGATGTTGTAACATGATGAAAAGTTAGCAGTATATGACAGAAATGAATGTACCATCAAACTTGAAACAGCTTGTGATGAAACTTACCTACAAATTCAAAAAAAGATGGAGAGCAGCTGTTTGTTTGGGATGTGAAAGTAGAGTTTTGTTCTCTGATTTGGTCAACTTTCTAGAACATTAGATCAAAATTCTCTCTGACCCTATCTTCGATAACTTACAAGACAAAAACTATTACATCTAAAGGAAAGGCAGCAAAATTCAGAACATTTGAACAGCCGAACAACACTGTTGTCCCTCAACAGAACGGTGCTCGTAATGGGGCCGGTAAACAGGAATGTGTTCTCTCAATTATTCCTGTGCAAGTGAAGGTTAAGAATGGAAATAAAACTTTGATAACTTACGCTTTCCTTGATCCAGGAAGCTCGGTTACCTTTTGTACAGAACGCCTGATGAGACAGCTGAACGTGAACAGTATCCAAACACACATTTTCCTCCCAACTATGGGACAAGCACATACTGTAAAGACTCATGTTCTGACTGGGTTGGAAGTAGCTGGTTATGATGACAACGGGTTTCTAGACTTACCTGAGGTTTGCACTCAGCAAACCATGCCGGTTGGAAGACACAATATTGTAACAGAAAAAGATCTCAGAAGATGGCCTTACCAGCAAAAGATTAAAGTTCCCGAGCTTGAAGTTGGAGTGGATTTGTTGATTGGCACAAATGCCTCAAAGCTTTTGGAACCTTGGGAAATCATTAACAGCTGTAATGATGGACCCTATGCTGTTTGAACCCTATTGGGATGGGTGGTGAACGGCTCACTTAGAGGAAGTGGAAGTGATACAGAGAAGAATGGCTGCCCTTCATCCTAAGAAGAAAACATTGAGAGTTGTATTCAACTGTGAAGCAAGTTTCAAAGGCACATCTTTGAACAGCCAGCTGTTACAAGGTCCTGATCTTACAAATTCCCTTTTTGGTGTTCTTCTGAGATTTAGGCAAGGACCAGTTACCATGATGACTGACGTTCAAGCTATATTTCACCAAGTCAAAGTGTCTCAGAAACATGTTGATTTTCTTCATTTTTTGTGATGGCATAATGGAAATGTGATGCAACCTTTGGTAAACTTTAAAGTGAAAGTTCATATATTTGGAGCAACTTTATCATTTGCAGCAGTGTTCCAACAAGGACAAAGGAGATCCTTCAGACTTTGTACTTAATAAAAAAAAAGAAGAAGAAGGCGTGTTACATAACACAAATGACCTGTTGACTGCTGAAATAAAACACAAGGAACACGAACTCTTAACAGTTGTACATCGACTGCCCGTGTGTTGCATTTCAGGACATATGTTATTCTTAATAACTTAAAACTAATAATTTTTAGATGATCAGTTGATCAAATTTACAGTTGACTTTTAGTGGTGCAACAACAAACCAGGGCCTCCTACAAAATTAATGTACTCTTATTTTGAAGGTCTGGCATACAACCTTCAGTCAACAACACAATCTTCCTAACTGGGTAATAAGACAACATTTCACCGACAGACCTTTGTTTGAAGTAGGCAGCTCTGTGAAGGCAAAGAAATGGAAGAGATATTTTACATCCTCGGCTTGGATTGGATCGACGTCAGGACTGTCTTAATATTTTTTGGTATTTTTCTACTTTTGGCTGATGTTTTGAAGAACAGAGCACCGAAAAACTTTCCTCCTGGACCGAGGGCACTTCCTTTCATCGGCGATCTTCATCGTATTCAACCTACCAGACTTCACCTGCAGTTCACAGAAGTATGAGTACATACATACAAACAAAATGATATCATTAGTACACAACAGTGTCTAAATCAGGGGAAAAGGAATCTTCATGACCCTATTTGTGTTCACGGGATTGTGCAGTGACATTGAATGAGAAGGTGGTTCCAAACTTTTGACTGGCAGTGAATGTCACTCCAGTGTAGCACCATAACAACAGTCTGCTGTGTATGTTCAGTTTGCACAGAAATATGGAAACATTTTCAGCCTTCGCCTCTTTGGTGGAAGGATTGTGGTCATCAATGGCTACAAGTTTGTGAAAGAAGCCCTGGTCGAACGAGGAGAAGACTTTGCAGATCGTCCCAAGTTTCCACTGCTTGAGGTGATGTTTCCGAATAATGGTAATTTATTGCATTTTGTATCTAATGTTTCTAGCTTGTATATACAATAATAATAGAATTATTAATAATAATAATACCAGAAAAATCAAACTCCTGATAATCCAGGGCTAATTGAGCTTTGTCTTTCTGAAAGGTCTTGTGATGTCAAATGGCTATCTATGGAAGCAGCAGAGGAGATTTGCTCTTCGTACACTCAAAAACTTTGGTCTGGGAAAGAAGACCATGGAGAGATACATCCAGCAGGAGTGCCAGTACCTCACAGAGGCTTTTGCAGACCAACAAGGCACAGAAAACCATGATTTTTACTGTGACAAAAAATAATTTTATTCTGTACTCTGTGTTGTACATGTCATTTTCTTTACCTTGTAACTTTACAACCCAGCATACCACAACAGATTAGTGCATCATATCATGTGCACATGGTAATATTGGATCATGTTTGCAAATTTCTCTCTTTCCTTTTACAGGCAAACCGTTTAATGTTCAGCATCTGATAAATAATGCTGTGTCCAACATCATCTGCTGTTTGGTGTTTGGGAATCGATATGAATATAATGACAAGCAGTACAAGTATATTCTGGAGATGTTCAACGAGATTGTGCGTCTGCAGGAAGGTTTGTCGGTACAGGTGAGCCTCCTTTCTAAGCAAGATGCAGTACTCAATAATCCTATTTCAACAAAGATGCAATGTAGAAATATTGCAGAGCAGCAAATTAAACTGTTGCTTTACTTTAGATTTACAACACAGTCCCCTGGCTGATGAAGTGGTTTCCTGGACCTCATAAGAAGATATTCAGTCTGATACAAGAATTAATTGACTTTGTAAAAATCAGGATCAAAGAACACAAAGACACCCTTGACCCATCATCACCAAGAGACTACATTGACTCCTTCCTCATAGAAATGGGACAGGTGAGTGTTTTAATGTGTCTGTTGTGTCCTTGCATTTCATATAAAGTACTGTATGTCAACTGTCTCTTGTGTGTCACTGGCAGAAAGAGGACAAAGAGTCTGGGTTTGATCTCAAAAATCTGTGTTGTTCGACTCTGGACTTGTTTGGTGCTGGAACTGAAACTACTACCACTACTTTATACTGGGCGCTGCTATACATGATTAACTACCCTGACATACAAGGTGTGTTTGAGTAATATCCAGATATTGTCAGAGGTCTCTCACAGGATAGGGCTAGTCTGAGACTAAATGTGTGGAGTGTATAATTTCCCCTCAGGCATTTATGTGTCCCCCAGACTCACATGTTTCCTGTTTCCACTGTGTGCAGAGAGAGTCCAGGTTGAGATTGATGCTGTGATTGGTTCGTCCAGACAGCCGTGTATGACTGACAGAGAAAACCTGCCCTACACTGATGCAGTCATCCATGAGATACAGAGGATGGGCAACATCGTCCCCCTCAATGTGTTTCACATGACAAACAATGACACTACAGTGGATAAGTACACAATCCCAAAGGTACACAATCCACAGTAAATACTTTACAATCCAGAACAAAGACACCTTAGTTAAATAATCATTATTTATTATGTGTTCACTAAGGTAATGCTTAATATTTCTTTATTACTTCATAATTATTCTACTATTACCTACTGTTTATGTGCCACGTCAGACACTGTTTGGGTCTCTGAGAACTGAGGTACCAAATCATCATGCAGTCACCACAACAAAGGCCTCTAAAGTGAACAAAACAGGCTGCTGTACCAATTAGAATGAACTTTGGTTTGACTCATGACGGGCGACAAAGAAAACAACTGACTACTTTTATGAACTGTATAGTCCTTTTGCTTTGATGACAGCCTTGCACACTTGCAGTATTCTCTGAATGGGTTTCTTGAGGTAGTTATGTGGAATGGTTGTCAATTAACAGGTGGGTCTTGTCAACAGTGAATTAGAAGATTATTATTATCATTATTTTTCCTTCTTAATGTGTTTGACACCATCAGTTGTGTTGAAAGATTAACTTTGTTTCCCCAAATTCACTCTTGACGAGGCTAAAGCTGAGGAAACCGTGGAACGTCAGCCTCAATAACAAATATGAAAAAACAATACGTCATTAACTCATTTAACCACTGCTGGTGTTTCTTCAGGGAACAATAATCCTGGCTACACTGCACTCTGTCCTCCATGATGTGTCAATGTGGGAAACTCCAAACTCCTTCAACCCTCAACACTTTCTGGACCAGGATGGTAAATTTAGGAAGAGAGAGGCCTTCCTTCCATTTTCTGCAGGTTAGTCCATCATTACTTAGTTGCATGTTGTTTGAGCTGAAGCTTTAAATAGACAAAATGACAGGAAGATACTAAGAAGATATGGCACTGGACAGTGCTACAAGATAAACATTGTGGACTGATGGCTGTGGACGCATTCCTGTCAAGCTCTCTGGTGCAGGTCTTGTACTAAAGACACTGATTAATTGAATGGAACACAGCACTGTAGTCCAGAGGTTTACAATTAGGAAAAACATGATGTGTGTGTGACAAACTCAGCTTCTGAAACCGCTTGTCCTCTGGAGGGTCGCAGGGTTGCTGAAGACTATGCCAACCGCCATCTTGTGAGAGGCGGGATACACCCTGGACAGGTCTGCAGTCTATTGCAGGGCCAATACAGAGAGACAGACAACCATTCACAATCACACTTAGGGCCAATTTAGAATAATCACCAGTCAACCTAACAAGCATGTCTTTGGATGATGGGAGGAAGCTGTACCCAGTACCCAGAGAGAAGCCACGCAGACACAAGGAGAACATGCATGTCTGAAAAACTGTTCGGCCATATTCAGTCCCTGTATTTACTATAACTTTACAAAACTATATCTGAATATCTCATAAGGTGTCTTGGTCAAACTCGTCTGTTGTGTTGTGTGTTCTCAGGTAAGCGTGTGTGTCTCGGTGAGCATCTGGCCAGGATGGAGTTGTTCTTGTTCTTCACATCCCTCCTTCAGAGGTTTTCATTCTCTGCACCCCCTGGAGTGCAGCCCAGTCTGGAGTACACCATGGGAGCCTTTCGTTGTCCTAAACCTTACCGTGTCTGTGCTGTGCCACGATAAAGTCAGACAGAAAAACATCATGTTTTATGCTCAGTGAATCACCATCACAGTTTTCTTGGAATGCATCTTGATAATCATGTAATAATTTAATGAAATAATTTAATTTGACATATTTGTTCTTCCCTTCAAATTAGCTTAAATGTTAAGGTAAATAGGTAAAATAACCAAAAACTGTGTCAGTTTCCAAAACATCTGGAGCTAAATGTACATTCATGGAAGAACCTCTTTGACCATCTTGTATCCTGGAGTAAATATCATTAGTTTGCTGCCTGTCCTCATGCTTAAGCTTACTTTTATCAAAAGTGGGTATGCGCTATATGTGGCGCATAGGGCCGCTGCACCAGAGGGGGCGCCAAAGTGATGGGGGAAAAATTATTGTTGGCGTTTTCTTCATTTAAGAGCTTTTGTGTTTGTGTCAATGTGTAAATGATATGATCAATAACAGAGGCACGTTATTGCCCCCCACTAGGTCGCGAGTGTTTTCATTTCAATCTTGTTGTCATCTGATGTAGCTTATCAAAACATTCCTTTGTTCAAGTATGAACAATGATCGCTTGACCCAGTTAGCAGTGATCTCTATTGAAAATACTGTGGCACGGTCCATTTCATTTGATAACATTCTTGACAAATGGGCGAGTGCAAAGGCACAACATGTAACAATTTAGTGGTAACATTTACATTAAATGCTAACTGTTAAGTAGTGGGTGACACTACTTGTAACTTGGACTTATTTTTTGTTTTTGATTGTAGATCACCTGAGGCCTGTATCACGAAGCAGGATTACGGGTTTAGCGAGGTAACTTCAGGGTTAACCCTGGGTTTCCGGTATCACGAAGCTGGATTATTTCTTATCGAGCCATGTTACCATGGAAACTTACTCTGAATGGCAAACCTGCTTCGGGTCAGGATAACTGTCAGGATTTAACTGAATCCGATTAAAGGCTCCACCCACCGGCCAATCAGCTGTTCGGGAAAGAATCACGTGCCCTTTCATTGAAGACCCGATTGCGATTGGAGTTAAAATCGCGAGAAGAGCGTTGTGGCGTGAACGCATCTTCCAGGAGATAATCACGCAAAGAAAAGTATATTTTATCCATATGTCCCCGCTAAGCTCAAACGCGGCTCAAAATCAGGATAATTTCATTCAGGCCAAAAACTTGATGTATTGATATGATGTAATTGTGGCATCAGCTTCCGGCTTTATTGTAGCTCACATAACATTATAGAATTAAGAAATCCAACTCAACAGATGAAACGATGTTTTTTTTGTGTGTGCTTGGTTTGTATCTGCTCCCACGTTCTTTTTACTCCAGAGGGTTTACATCTGAGAGAATGACACTAATTGTCATACTCGCGATTCATCTGTCTATCGCAGTGATTGCGTTTCGTGGCTTCGTTAAATGTAAACTAAATTAGCCACTGATGTGTAATTTGCGCATTTATGCAATCTGCGATCCTTCACTATGGCTAATGGCGTCTCTTCCATGCAGCCGCGGCGTTTGACTTTTCGAGATTTCGAGTGAGATTTGCTTTTTCTTCTTCATATCTGGGAAGAATCAGTCTTTGCTCCTTTTTGCTGGCGGATCAGCGCTTATAATTGTGATTGGTCCGCTGCCTTGGAATCGCCCTTATACGTGCGCGTTCACCGATTCACAGCAAGATAAACCTGGATTGAGTTAGCGAGTTGATAACCAGCGTCGTGATGCCGCTTATCCAGATCGTCACTGTTCTGGATAAGTTCAACTGGATAAGTTGGAGTAAAGCCGAATAAATTGAGCTCGCTTCGTGATACAGGCCTCTGCTGTGCTGTTTTGTTGTTTTGTTCTTTTGTTTGTTTGTTTGTTTTTCAGTTTTTCTCTATGCCTCTCTCTCTCTCTCTCTCTCTCTGTTTTTTTTTTTTTTTTTTTTTGCAGTATGAAACCTTGTCACCAGTCCCAATTTGAGCTGCAAATAATACATTTTGCATTTAATGACTTGCTTCAAAATAAAAACTGTTGAGTACTGTTGAAGCCTCAAGAATTATTCCCAGCCATGGGAATGTGTCTGCATACCCCTCAGAAAGTAAGTAGTTGCGCCCCCGGCCCGGGACGTACTCCTGAGTCAGCTGCCTCTGTTAACACTTATTGAGACAATTTGTAGTAATGTTAACGCAATGGACTTCTTGACGCAATATAAATTCAATGGAGTTGAACTAAATTTAAAAATAAGTTTTTATTAGTCCTTTATAGAGAGCAAATATTCGACAAAGACTTCAGATAGTTGTTTTTTTAATCGAGTTTCCTGCAGCTCTCAAACTATGGTTCTTTACAAGGGGTTTTGGAAGAGTTTCTTCATAATTTTGTGCAATTTTTGATTGTATGGACTTTCTAAATTGTCTTATGAGCATAAACATGTGAGAGCAACTGTAGCAGTGTTTCAACAAGGACTGTAAAGCCGCATTATGTAATAATACCGCATTATATTATTATGTAATACATTTTCACGTCATTATGTAATAACGCCGCATTTTGTAATAATCTGCCACATTTTGTAATAAGTTATTACATTTTGCATCAGTTATTACATATCGCGGGTGTTGCACTTTTTTATGAACAAAATGTAATAATTTACATTATGTAATAAACCACTAAAATGAATACTTAAGTAGAAAAAACATTAGGACTATCAAAACAACATAGGGCTGTGCAGCAACTCATAATGTAATAATCGGCTCATAATGTAATAAAATCATGAGCGCATAATGTAATAACTTATTACATTTTGAGTCTTTCTGGTGCCGTTCATAAGGTAATGTAGAAATTGCTCATACTCCTGCATTATCGTACTCCATTGGTTTTATATAGCGCTTTATCAAAGACACTCACTTTACATTGGATACAATATTCATTCGGTCACCCTGGTCCATAAAAGTTGTCAACGGAACCGGTGATAAAGGGCAGACCTGGTGGAGTCCAACTCTCACTGGGAACAGATCCGACTTACAGCTGGCGACACGGACCAAAGTCGCGCTCCTTTGTACAGGGACTGAATGACACTTAGCAAGGGGCATCAACCCCAAAGCCCCGGAGCACTCCCACAGGATGCCTCTAGGGGCCCCCTTCATGCTGCTCTGGGATCGCGGTCATAAGCAATCTCCAAATCCACTAAACACATACGGAGTGGTTAGGCGAACCCCTAAGGCACCCTAGCGAGGGTAAAGAGCTGGTCCTCCTCGAGCTGAGGTTTAAAGGTTATAAAGCCATTCCTTCCACCACCCAATAGCTCCAGTTAATGTCAGCAGCTCCCGAGTTGCCGCCTGTAAAATGATCGAGGGTCGGTTTGATCCGTTTATATTTAGTTTAATGATAGCGTAAACATCTAAACAAACTGGCATAAGTCTCCTGAACCGTTCTTTGTCAAAATATCCCGAACAGCATAGCCCCTAGGATAAACCACGGTAAGGTGATGGTTCATAGTGCGGCGTTACAAGGACAAAGGAGATACTTCGGACTCTATACTTTAGAAAAAAAAAAGAGGCAATGTTACATAACACAAATGACCTGTTGACACAAGGAACAACACTTCTAGTTGTACACTGACTGCCCGTGTGTTGCATTTCAGGACATATGTTATTCGTAATGACTTAAAACTAATAATGTCTAGATGATCAGCTAATCAAATGTACAGTTGACCTTTAGTGGTGCAACAACGAACCAGGGAGTCCTACAAAATTAATGCACTCTTATTTTGAAGGTCTGGCATACAACCTTCAGTCAACAACGCAATCTTTTCTAACTGGGTAATAAGACAACATTTCACCGACAGACCTTTGTTTGAAGTAGGCAGCGCTGTTAAGGCAAAGAAATGGAAGAGATATTCTACATCCTCGGCTTGGATTGGATCGACGTCAGGAGTGTCTTAATATTTTTTGGTGTTTTTCTACTTTTGGCTGATGTTTTGAAGAACAGAGCACCGAAAAACTTTCCTCCTGGACCGTGGGCACTTCCTTTCATCGGCGATCTTCATCGTATTCAACCTACCAGACTTCACCTGCAGTTCACAGAAGTATGAGTACATAGACACAAACAAAAATGATATCATTAGTACACAAGAGTGTCTAAATCAGGGGGAAAGGAATCGTCATGACCCTATTTGTATTCACGGGATTTTGTTTTAGTTAACCTTTTTCTAAAAACTTACTACCATGTCCTCCATTATAGATTAGACGGAAAATAAATAAATACGTCTGGAAAATAATTCTGGCATGAAGAAAATCATTTAATATCTATTTTAATAAATATTTAACATGTCTCTAAGTCTTCCACCATTAATACATTACATCATTTTATATACTGTATTCGGGTTTGGCAGGAAGTTTTTATGGAGGTCTAATGACCAGGGTTCAATAACCTATCACTGTCACTGAACCCTTCACCAGACTGACGAGGAGACATTTATCATTTTATTTTTTTAAAGATATTTTGGATACAGTACTGAAATCATGTCTGATGGCAGAAACAGTGACATTGAATGAGAAGGTGGTTCCAAACTTTTGACTGGCAGTGAATGTCACTCCAGTGTAGCACCATAACACCAGTCTGCTGTGTATGTTCAGTTTGCACAGAAATATGGAAACGTTTTCAGCCTTCGCTCTTTGGTGGAAGGATTGTGGTCATCAGTGGCTACAAGTTTGTGAAAGAAGCCCTGGTCGAACGAGGAGAAGACTTTGCAGATCGTCCCAATATTCCATTGTTTGAAGTGATGTTTAAGAATAATGGTAATTTACTGCATTTTGTATCTAATGTTTCTAGCTTGTATTAACAATAATAATAGTATTATTAATAATAATAATACCAGAAAAATCAAACTCCTGATAATCCAGGGCTAATTGAGTTTTGTCTTTCTGAAAGGTCTTGTGATGTCAAATGGCTATCTATGGAAGCAGCAGAGGAGATTTGCTCTTCATACACTCAGAAACTTTGGTCTGGGAAAGAAGACCATGGAGAGATACATCCAGCAGGAGTGCCAGTACCTCACAGAGGCTTTTGCAGACCAACAAGGCACAGAAAACCATGATTTTTTTTTTACTGTGACACAATAATTTTATTCTGTTGTACATGTCATTTTTTTGCTCTGTAACTTTACAACCCAGCATACAACAACAGATTAGTGCATCATATCATGTGCACATGGTAATATTGGATCATGTTTGCAAATTTCTCTCTTTCCTTCATAGGCAAACCGTTTAATGCCCAGCATCTGATAAATAATGCTGTGTCCAACATCATCTGCTGTTTGGTGTTTGGGAATCGATATGAATATAATGACAAGCAGTACCAGTATATTCTGGAGACGTTCAATGAGATGGTGCGTCTGCAGGAAGGTTTGTGGGTACAGGTGAGCCTCCTTTCTAAGCAAGATGCAGTATTAAACAAAGATGCAATGTAGAAATATTGCAGAGCAGCAAATTAAACTGTTGCTTTACTTTAGATTTACAACACAGTCCCCTGGCTGATGAAGTGGTTTCCTGGACCTCATAAGAAGGTAATCACTTGTCTACAGCAAATAGTTGATTTCATAGAAATCAAGATCAAAGAACACAAAGACACCCTTGACCCATCATCACCAAGAGACTACATTGACTCCTTCCTCATAGAAATGGGACAGGTGAGTGTTTTAATGTGTCTTTTGTGTCCTTGCATTTCATATAAAGTACTGTATGTCAACTGTCTCTTGTGTGTCACTGACAGAAAGAGGACAAAGAGTCTGGGTTTGATCTCAAAAATCTGTGTTGTTCGACTCTGGACTTGTTTGGTGCTGGAACTGAAACTACTACCACAACTTTACACTGGGCGCTGCTATACATGATTAACTACCCTGACATACAAGGTGTGTTTGAGTAATATCCAGATATTGTCAGAGGTCTCTCACAGGATAGGGCTAGTCTGAGACTAAATGTGTGGAGTGTATAATTTCCCCTCAGGCATTTATGTGTCCCCAGACTCACATGTTTCCTGTTTCCACTGTGTGCAGAGAGAGTCCAGGCTGAGATTGATGCTGTGATTGGTTCGTCCAGACAGCCGTGTATGACTGACAGAGAAAACCTGCCCTACACTGATGCAGTCATCCATGAGATACAGAGGATGGGCAACATCATCCCCCTCAATGTGTTTCACATGACAAACAATGACACTACAGTGGATAAGTACACAATCCCAAAGGTACACAATCCACAGTAAATACTTTACAATCCAGAACAAAGACACCTTATTTAGAGTATCATTATTTATTATGTGTTCACTAAGGTAATGCTTAATATTTCTTTATTACTTCATAATTATTCTACTATTACCTACTGTTTATGTGCCACGTCAGACACTGTTTGGGTCTCTGAGAACTGAGGTACCAAATCATCATGCAGTCACCACAACAAAGGCCTCTAAAGTGAACAAAACAGGCTGCTGTACCAATTAGAATGAACTTTGGTTTGAGTCATGACGGGCGACAAAGAAAACAACTGACTACTTTTATGAACTGTATAGTCCTTTTGCTTTGATGACAGCCTTGCACACTTTCAGTATTCTCTGAATGGGTTTCTTGAGGTAGTTATGTGGAATGGTTGTCAATTAACAGGTGGGTCTTGTCAACAGTGAATTAGAAGATTATTATTATCATTATTTTTCCTTCTTGATGTGTTTGTCACCATCAGTTGTGTTGTGCAGAGATAGGGTTGGTCCACAGTTATGTGCAGTGAATAACCCTGTGTGACTGCAGTTCTAATCCATATTATGACAAGAGCCACTCAACTAAGTAAAGAGAAACAACAGTCCATTATTACATGAATAACTACTAAGGACCCCCTCGGGATTGAAAGATTAACTTTGCTTCCCCAAATTCACTCTTGACAAGGCGAAAGCTGAGGAAACCGTGGAACATCAGCCTCAATAACAAATATGAAAAAACAATACGTCATTAACTCATTTAACCACTGCTGGTGTTTCTTCAGGGAACAATAATCCTGGCTACACTGCACTCTGTCCTCCATGATGTGTCAATGTGGGAAACTCCAAACTCCTTCAACCCTCAACACTTTCTGGACCAGGATGGTAAATTTAGGAAGAGAGAGGCCTTCCTTCCATTTTCTGCAGGTTAGTCCATCATTACTTAGTTGCATGTTGTTTTAGCTGAAGCTTTAAATAGACAAAATGACAGGAAGATACTAAGAAGATATGGCACTGGACAGTGCTACAAGATAAACATTGTGGACCCATGGCTGTGGACGCATTCCTGTCAAGTTCTCTGGTGCAGGTCTTGTACTAAAGACACTGATTAATTGAATGGAACACAGCACTGTAGTCCAGAGGTTTACAATTAGGAAAAACATGATGTGTGTGTGTGACAAACTCAGCTTCTGAAACCGCTTGTCCTCTGGAGGGTCGCAGGGTTGCTGAAGACTATGCCAACCGCCATCTTGTGAGAGGCGGGATACACCCTGGACAGGTCTGCAGTCTATTGCAGGGCCAATACAGAGAGACAGACAACCATTCACAATCACACTTAGGGCCAATTTAGAATAATCACCAGTCAACCTAACAAGCATGTCTTTGGATGATGGGAGGAAGCTGTACCCAGTACCCAGAGAGAAGCCACGCAGACACAAGGAGAACATGCATGTCTGAAAAACTGTTCGGCCATATTCAGTCCCTGTATTTACTATAACTTTACAAAACTATATCTGAATATCTCATAAGGTGTCTTGGTCAAACTCGTCTGTTGTGTTGTGTGTTCTCAGGTAAGCGTGTGTGTCTCGGTGAGCATCTGGCCAGGATGGAGTTGTTCTTGTTCTTCACATCCCTCCTACAGAGGTTTTCATTCTCTGCACCCCTGGAGTGCAGCCCAGTCTGGAGTACATCATGGGAGCCATTCGTTATGCTAAACCTTACCGTGTCTGTGCCGTGCCACGATAAAGTCAGACAGAAAAACATTTGTTTTCGCTCAGTGAATCACCATCACAGTTTTGTTGGAATGCATCATGATAATCATGTAATAATTTCATGAAATAATTTAATTTGACATATTTGTTCTTCCCTTCAAATTAGCTTGAATGTTAAGGTAAATAGGTAAAATAACCAAAAACTGTGTCAGTTTCCAAAACATCTGGAGCTAAATGTACATTCATGGAAGAACCTCTTTGACCATCTTGTATCCTGGAGTAAATATCATTAGTTTGCTGCCTGTCCTCAAGCTTAAGCTTACTTTTATCAAAAGTGGGTATGCGCTATATGTGGCGCATAGGGCCGCTGCACCAGAGGGGGCGCCAAAGTGATGGGGGAAAAATTATTGTTGGCGTTTTCTTCATTTAAGAGCTTTTGTGTTTGTGTCAATGTGTAAATTATATGATCAATAACAGAGGCACGTTATTGCCCCCCACTAGGTCGCGAGTGTTTTCATTTCAATCTTGTTGTCATCTGATGTAGCTTATCAAAACATACCTTTGTTCAAGTATGAACAATGATCGCTTGACCTAGTTAGCAGTGATCTCTATTGAAAATACTGTGGCACGGTCCATTTCATTTGATAACATTCTTGACAAATGGGCGAGTTCAAAGGCACAACATGTAACAATTTAGTGGTAACATTTACATTAAGTAATAATTGTTAAGTAGTGGGTGACACTACATGTAACTTGGACTTATTTTTTGTTTTTGATTGTAGATCACCTGCTGTGCTGTTTTGTTGTTGTTTTTTTGCAGTATGAAACCTTGTCACCAGTTCCAGTTGAAACTGCAGATAATACATTTTGCATTTAATGACTTGCTTCAAAATAAAAACTGTTGAATACAAGCCTCACGAATTATTCCCAGCCATGGGAATGTGTCTGCATACCCCTCAGAAAGTAGGTAGTTGCGCCCCCGGCCCGGGACGTACTCCTGAGTCAGCTGCCTCTGTTAACACTTATTGAAACAATTTTTTAATGTTAACGCAATGGACTTCTTGACGCAATATAAATTCAATGGATTTGAACTAAATTTAAAAATAAGTTTTTATTAGTCCTTTATAGAGAGCAAATATTCGACAAAGACTTCAGATAGTTGTTTTTTTAATCAAGTTTCCTGCAGCTCTCAAACTATGGTTCTTTACAAGGGGTTTTGGAAGAGTTTCTTCATAATTTTGTGCAATTTTTGATTGTATGGACTTTCTAAATTGTCTTATGAGCATAAACATGTGAGAGCAACTGTAGCAGTGTTTCAACAAGGACTGTAAAGTCGCATTATGTAATAATACCGCATTATATTATTATGTAATACATTTTCACGTCATTATGTAATAACGCCGCATTTTGTAATAATCTGCCACATTTTGTAATAAGTTATTACATTTTGCATCAGTTATTACATATCGCGGGTGTTGCACTTTTTTATGAACAAAATGTAATAATTTACATTATGTAATAAACCACTAAAATGAATACTTAAGTAGAAAAAACATTAGGACTATCAAAACAACATAGGGCTGTGCAGCAACTCATAATGTAATAATCGGCTCATAATGTAATAAAATCATGAGCGCATAATGTAATAACTTATTACATTTTGAGCCTTTCTGGTGCCGTTCATAAGGTAATGTAGAAATTGCTCATACTCCTGCATTATCGTAATCCATTGGTTTTATATAGCGCTTTATCAAAGACACTCACTTTACATTGGATACAATATTCATTCGGTCACCCTGGTCCATAAAAGTTGTCAACGGAACCGGTGATAAAGGGCAGACCTGGTGGAGTCCAACTCTCACTGGGAACAGATCCGACTTACAGCTGGCGACACGGACCAAAGTCGCGCTCCTTTGTACAGGGACTGAATGACACTTAGCAAGGGGCATCAACCCCAAAGCCCCGGAGCACTCCCACAGGATGCCTCTAGGGGCCCCCTTCATGCAGCTCTGGGATCGCGGTCATAAGCAATCTCCAAATCCACTAAACACATACGGAGTGGTTAGGCGAACCCCTAAGGCACCCTAGCGAGGGTAAAGAGCTGGTCCTCCTCGAGCTGAGGTTTAAAGGTTATAAAGCCATTCCTTCCACCACCCAATAGCTCCAGTTAATGTCAGCAGCTCCCGAGTTGCCGCCTGTAAAATGATCGAGGGTCGGTTTGATCCGTTTATATTTAGTTTAATGATAGCGTAAACATCTAAACAAACTGGCATAAGTCTCCTGAACCGTTCTTTGTCAAAATATCCCGAACAGCATAGCCCCTAGGATAAACCACGGTAAGGTGATGGTTCATAATGCCGCGTTACAAGGACAAAGGAGATACTTCAGACTTTATACTTTAGAAAAAAAAGAGGCAATGTTACATAACACAAATGACCTGTTGACACAAGGAACAACACTTCTAGTTGTACACTGACTGCCCGTGTGTTGCATTTCAGGACATATGTTATTCGTAATGACTTAAAACTAATAATGTCTAGATGATCAGCTAATCAAATGTACAGTTGACCTTTAGTGGTGCAACAACGAACCAGGGAGTCCTACAAAATTAATATACTCTTATTTTGAAGGTCTGGCACACAACCTTCAGTCAACAACGCAATCTTTTCTAACTGGGTAATAAGACAACATTTCACCGACAGACCTTTGTTTGAAGTAGGCAGCGCTGTTAAGGCAAAGAAATGGAAGAGATATTCTACATCCTCGGCTTGGATTGGATCGACGTCAGGAGTGTCTTAATATTTTTTGGTGTTTTTCTACTTTTGGCTGATGTTTTGAAGAACAGAGCACCGAAAAACTTTCCTCCTGGACCGTGGGCACTTCCTTTCATCGGCGATCTTCATCGTATTCAACCTACCAGACTTCACCTGCAGTTCACAGAAGTATGAGTACATACATACAAACAAAATGATATCATTAGTACACAAGAGTGTCTAAATCAGGGGAAAGGAATCTTCATGACCCTATTTGTATTCACGGGATTTCGATTTAGTTTCGTTTTAATCTTTTTCTAAACATTATCGTGTCCTCCATTGAAGATTAGACGGAAAATAAATACGTCTGGAGGAATAATCCTGGCATGAAGAAAATCATTTAATTATCTATTTTAATAAATATTTAACATGTCTCTAAGTCTTCCACCATTAATACATTACATCATTTTATATACTGTATTCGGGTTTGGCAGGAAGTTTTTATGGAGGTCTAATGACCAGGGTTCAATAACCTATCACTGTCACTGAACCCTTCACCAGACTGACGAGGAGACATTTATCATTTTATTTTTTTAAAGATATTTTGGATACAGTACTGAAATCATGTCTGATGGCAGAAACAGTGACATTGAATGAGAAGGTGGTTCCAAACTTTTGACTGGCAGTGAATGTCACTCCAGTGTAGCACCATAACACCAGTCTGCTGTGTATGTTCAGTTTGCACAGAAATATGGAAACGTTTTCAGCCTTCGCCTCTTTGGTGGAAGGATTGTGGTCATCAGTGGCTACAAGTTTGTGAAAGAAGCCCTGGTCGAACGAGGAGAAGACTTTGCAGATCGTCCCAATATTCCATTGTTTGAAGTGATGTTTAAGAATAAAGGTAATTTATTGCATTTTGTATCTAATGTTTCTAGCTTGTATTAACAATAATAATAGTATTATTAATAATAATAATACCAGAAAAATCAAACTCCTGATAATCCAGGGCTAATTGAGTTTTGTCTTTCTGAAAGGTCTTGTGATGTCAAATGGCTATCTGTGGAAGCAGCAGAGGAGATTTGCTCTTCATACACTCAGAAACTTTGGTCTGGGAAAGAAGACCATGGAGAGATACATCCAGCAGGAGTGCCAGTACCTCACAGAGGCTTTTGCAGACCAACAAGGCACAGAAAACCATGATTTTTTTTTACTGTGACACAATAATTTTATTCTGTTGTACATGTCATTTTTTTGCTCTGTAACTTTACAACCCAGCATACAACAGATTAGTGCATCATATCATGTGCACATGGTAATATTGGATCATGTTTGCAAATTTCTCTCTTTCCTTCACAGGCAAACCATTTAATGCCCAGCATCTGATAAATAATGCTGTGTCCAACATCATCTGCTGTTTGGTGTTTGGGAATCGATATGAATATAATGACAAGCAGTACCAGTATATTCTGGAGACGTTCAATGAGATGGTGCGTCTGCAGGAAGGTTTGTGGGTACAGGTGAGCCTCCTTTCTAAGCAAGATGCAGTATTAAACAAAGATGCAATGTAGAAATATTGCAGAGCAGCAAATTAAACTGTTGCTTTACTTTAGATTTACAACACAGTCCCCTGGCTGATGAAGTGGTTTCCTGGACCTCATAAGAAGGTAATCACTTGTCTACAGCAAATAGTTGATTTCATAGAAATCAAGATCAAAGAACACAAAGACACCCTTGACCCATCATCACCAA
The DNA here is from genome assembly GCF_022458985.1 of Mugil cephalus. NCBI lineage: Eukaryota > Metazoa > Chordata > Actinopteri > Mugiliformes > Mugilidae > Mugil > Mugil cephalus. The sequence goes on from NC_061775.1 coordinate 8,579,030, forward strand.
GAGACTACATTGACTCCTTCCTCATAGAAATGGACAGGTGAGTGTTTTAATGTGTCTTTTGTGTCCTTGCATTTCATATAAAGTACTGTATGTCAACTGTCTCTTGTGTGTCACTGACAGAAAGAGGACAAAGAGTCTGGGTTTGATCTCAAAAATCTGTGTTGTTCGACTCTGGACTTGTTTGGTGCTGGAACTGAAACTACTACCACTACTTTACACTGGGCGCTGCTATACATGATTAACTACCCTGACATACAAGGTGTGTTTGAGTAATATCCAGATATTGTCAGAGGTCTCTCACAGGATAGGGCTAGTCTGAGACTAAATGTGTGGAGTGTATAATTTCCCCTCAGTTATTTATGTGTCCCCCAGACTCACATGTTTCCCGTTTCCACTGTGTGCAGAGAGAGTCCAGGCTGAGATTGATGCTGTGATTGGTTCGTCCAGACAGCCGTGTATGTCTGACAGAGAAAACCTGCCCTACACTGATGCAGTCATCCATGAGATACAGAGGATGGGCAACATCGTCCCCCTCAATGTGTTTCACATGACAAACAATGACACTACAGTGGATAAGTACACAATCCCAAAGGTACACAATCCACAGTAAATACTTTACAATCCAGAACAAAGACACCTTATTTAGAGTATCATTATTTATTATGTGTTCACTAAGGTAATGCTTAATATTTCTTTATTACTTCATAATTATTCTACTATTACCTACTGTTTATGTGCCACGTCAGACACTGTTTGGGTCTCTGAGAACTGAGGTACCAAATCATCATGCAGTCACCACAACAAAGGCCTCTAAAGTGAAAAAAACAGGCTGCTGTACCAATTAGAATGAACTTTGGTTTGACTCATGACGGGCGACAAAGAAAACAACTGACTACTTTTATGAACTGTATAGTCCTTTTGCTTTGATGACAGCCTTGCACACTTTCAGTATTCTCTGAATGGGTTTCTTGAGGTAGTTATGTGGAATGGTTGTCAATTAACAGGTGGGTCTTGTCAACAGTGAATTAGAAGATTATTATTATCATTATTTTTCCTTCTTGATGTGTTTGTCACCATCAGTTGTGTTGTGCAGAGATAGGGTTGGTCCACAGTTATGTGCAGTGAATAACCCTGTTTGACTGCAGTTCTAATCCATATTATGACAAGAGCCACTCAACTAAGTAAAGAGAAACAACAGTCCATTATTACATGAATAACTACTAAGGACCCCCTCGGGATTGAAAGATTAACTTTGCTTCCCCAAATTCACTCTTGACAAGGCGAAAGCTGAGGAAACCGTGGAACATCAGCCTCAATAACAAATATGAAAAAACAATACGTCATTAACTCATTTAACCACTGCTGGTGTTTCTTCAGGGAACAATAATCCTGGCTACACTGCACTCTGTCCTCCATGATGTGTCAATGTGGGAAACTCCAAACTCCTTCAACCCTCAACACTTTCTGGACCAGGATGGTAAATTTAGGAAGAGAGAGGCCTTCCTTCCATTTTCTGCAGGTTAGTCCATCATTACTTAGTTGCATGTTGTTTTAGCTGAAGCTTTAAATAGACAAAATGACAGGAAGATACTAAGAAGATATGGCACTGGACAGTGCTACAAGATAAACATTGTGGACCGATGGCTGTGGACGCATTCCTGTCAAGTTCTCTGGTGCAGGTCTTGTACTAAAGACACTGATTAATTGAATGGAACACAGCACTGTAGTCCAGAGGTTTACAATTAGGAAAAACATGATGTGTGTGTGACAAACTCAGCTTCTGAAACCGCTTGTCCTCTGGAGGGTCGCAGGGTTGCTGAAGACTATGCCAACCGCCATCTTGTGAGAGGCGGGATACACCCTGGACAGGTCTGCAGTCTATTGCAGGGCCAATACAGAGAGACAGACAACCATTCACAATCACACTTAGGGCCAATTAGAATAATCACCAGTCAACCTAACAAGCATGTCTTTGGATGATGGGAGGAAGCTGTACCCAGTACCCAGAGAGAAGCCACGCAGACACAAGGAGAACATGCATGTCTGAAAAACTGTTCGGCCATATTCAGTCCCTGTATTTACTATAACTTTACAAAACTATATCTGAATATCTCATAAGGTGTCTTGGTCAAACTCGTCTGTTGTGTTGTGTGTTCTCAGGTAAGCGTGTGTGTCTCGGTGAGCATCTGGCCAGGATGGAGTTGTTCTTGTTCTTCACATCCCTCCTACAGAGGTTTTCATTCTCTGCACCCCCTGGAGTGCAGCCCAGTCTGGAGTACATCATGGGAGCCATTCGTTATGCTAAACCTTACCGTGTCTGTGCCGTGCCACGATAAAGTCAGACAGAAAAACATTTGTTTTCGCTCAGTGAATCACCATCACAGTTTTGTTGGAATGCATCATGATAATCATGTAATAATTTCATGAAATAATTTAATTTGACATATTTGTTCTTCCCTTCAAATTAGCTTGAATGTTAAGGTAAATAGGTAAAATAACCAAAAACTGTGTCAGTTTCCAAAACATCTGGAGCTAAATGTACATTCATGGAAGAACCTCTTTGACCATCTTGTATCCTGGAGTAAATATCATTAGTTTGCTGCCTGTCCTCATGCTTAAGCTTACTTTTATCAAAAGTGGGTATGCGCTATATGTGGCGCATAGGGCCGCTGCACCAGAGGGGGCGCCAAAGTGATGGGGGAAAAATAATTGTTGGCGTTTTCTTCATTTAAGAGCTTTTGTGTTTGTGTAAATGATATGATCATTAACAGAGGCACGTTATTGCCCCCCACTAGCTCGCGAGTGTTTTCATTTCAATCTTGTTGTCATCTGATGTAGCTTATCAAAACATACCTTTGTTCAAGTATGAACAATGATCGCTTGACCTAGTTAGCAGTGATCTCTATTGAAAATACTGTGGCACGGTCCATTTCATTTGATAACATTCTTGACAAATGGGCGAGTGCAAAGGCACAGTATGTAACAATTTAGTGGTAACATTTACATTAAGTAATAATTGTTAAGTAGTGGGTGACACTACATGTAACTTGGACTTATTTTTTGTTTTTGATTGTAGATCACCTGCTGTGCTGTTTTGTTGTTGTTTTTTTGCAGTATGAAACCTTGTCACCAGTTCCAGTTGAAACTGCAGATAATACATTTTGCATTTAATGACTTGCTTCAAAATAAAAACTGTTGAATACAAGCCTCACGAATTATTCCCAGCCATGGGAATGTGTCTGCATACCCCTCAGAAAGTAGGTAGTTGCGCCCCCGGCCCGGGACGTACTCCTGAGTCAGCTGCCTCTGTTAACACTTATTGAAACAATTTTTTAATGTTAACGCAATGGACTTCTTGACGCAATATAAATTCAATGGATTTGAACTAAATTTAAAAATAAGTTTTTATTAGTCCTTTATAGAGAGCAAATATTCGACAAAGACTTCAGATAGTTGTTTTTTTAATCAAGTTTCCTGCAGCTCTCAAACTATGGTTCTTTACAAGGGGTTTTGGAAGAGTTTCTTCATAATTTTGTGCAATTTTTGATTGTATGGACTTTCTAAATTGTCTTATGAGCATAAACATGTGAGAGCAACTGTAGCAGTGTTTCAACAAGGACTGTAAAGTCGCATTATGTAATAATACCGCATTATATTATTATGTAATACATTTTCACGTCATTATGTAATAACGCCGCATTTTGTAATAATCTGCCACATTTTGTAATAAGTTATTACATTTTGCATCAGTTATTACATATCGCGGGTGTTGCACTTTTTTATGAACAAAATGTAATAATTTACATTATGTAATAAACCACTAAAATGAATACTTAAGTAGAAAAAACATTAGGACTATCAAAACAACATAGGGCTGTGCAGCAACTCATAATGTAATAATCGGCTCATAATGTAATAAAATCATGAGCGCATAATGTAATAACTTATTACATTTTGAGCCTTTCTGGTGCCGTTCATAAGGTAATGTAGAAATTGCTCATACTCCTGCATTATCGTAATCCATTGGTTTTATATAGCGCTTTATCAAAGACACTCACTTTACATTGGATACAATATTCATTCGGTCACCCTGGTCCATAAAAGTTGTCAACGGAACCGGTGATAAAGGGCAGACCTGGTGGAGTCCAACTCTCACTGGGAACAGATCCGACTTACAGCTGGCGACACGGACCAAAGTCGCGCTCCTTTGTACAGGGACTGAATGACACTTAGCAAGGGGCATCAACCCCAAAGCCCCGGAGCACTCCCACAGGATGCCTCTAGGGGCCCCCTTCATGCAGCTCTGGGATCGCGGTCATAAGCAATCTCCAAATCCACTAAACACATACGGAGTGGTTAGGCGAACCCCTAAGGCACCCTAGCGAGGGTAAAGAGCTGGTCCTCCTCGAGCTGAGGTTTAAAGGTTATAAAGCCATTCCTTCCACCACCCAATAGCTCCAGTTAATGTCAGCAGCTCCCGAGTTGCCGCCTGTAAAATGATCGAGGGTCGGTTTGATCCGTTTATATTTAGTTTAATGATAGCGTAAACATCTAAACAAACTGGCATAAGTCTCCTGAACCGTTCTTTGTCAAAATATCCCGAACAGCATAGCCCCTAGGATAAACCACGGTAAGGTGATGGTTCATAGTGCGGCGTTACAAGGACAAAGGAGATACTTCGGACTCTATACTTTAGAAAAAAAAAAAGAGGTAATGTTACATAACACAAATGACCTGTTGACACAAGGAACAACACTTCTAGTTGTACACTGACTGCCCGTGTGTTGCATTTCAGGACATATGTTATTCGTAATGACTTAAAACTAATAATGTCTAGATGATCAGCTAATCAAATGTACAGTTGACCTTTAGTGGTGCAACAACGAACCAGGGAGTCCTACAAAATTAATGCACTCTTATTTTGAAGGTCTGGCACACAACCTTCAGTCAACAACGCAATCTTTTCTAACTGGGTAAGAAGACAACAATTCACCGACAGACCTTTGTTTGAAGTAGGCAGCGCTGTTAAGGCAAAGAAATGGAAGAGATATTCTACATCCTCGGCTTGGATTGGATCGACGTCAGGAGTGTCTTAATATTTTTTGGTATTTTTCTACTTTTGGCTGATATTTTGAAGAACAGAGTACCGAAAAACTTTCCTCCAGGACCGTGGGCACTTCCTTTCATCGGCGATCTTCATCGTATTCAACCTACCAGACTTCACCTGCAGTTCACAGAAGTATGAGTACATAGACACAAACAAAATGATATCATTAGTACACAAGAGTGTCGAAATCAGGGGGAAAGGAATCGTCATGACTCTATTTATATTCATGGGATTTCACTTTGGTTAACCTTTTTCTAAAAACTTACTACCATGTCCTCCATTGAAGATTAGACGGAAAATAAATCTTGAAGAATAATTTAATAATCTCTTTTAATCAATATTTAACAGGCTTCCGCCATTAATATATTA